>NC_092147.1:84719326-84736826 GCF_045791955.1 Oncorhynchus clarkii lewisi | reverse complement strand
TCGGGGCACCAATGACGACTTCTGACTTGAAAGAGAGAGGGGGAGAGAGGAGAGAGGAGAATTGACGTAGACAGCAGCCCTGGTAAAACCACAATGACCAGACAGAGCAAGGGGAAGGAGATAGGGTCCACTACTGTATGCATTAAACTGTGTATGACTTGAAGTCCAACAGGCAAGCTGAGAGGGTGGCAGACATCAGCACCTCTAATAGAAGTGGAAATAGACGTTCTCACACTTGTGTGTGTGTGTGCCGGCCAGACACCGATAGGCAGACAGGCTGACAGACAGACAGGCAGACAGACATGCAGACAGACGGACAGGCGGACAGACAGACAGACAGACAGACAGACAGACAGACAGACAGACAGATAGGCAAGCAGACAGATCGGCAAGCAGACAGGCAGGCAGGCAGACAGACATACGGACAGAAAGACAGGCAGGCAGACGGACAGACAGGCAGACTGACAAACAGACAGATAGACAAGCAGACAGATAGGCAGGCAGGCAGACAGACAGACAGACAGGCAGGCAGGCAGGCAGGCAGGCAGGCAGGCAGGCAGGCAGGCAGGCAGGCACGCAGGCAGGCAGGCAGGCAGACAGACAGGCAGACATCTAGAGAGGTCTGGGTTTGGAGCTGGGTTGATTAGCTGGTACTGTAGGTAGGTACTTTGAGAATGAGGAAGGGTGAGAGAGGGGGAGGCAGAGTGGCAGGTGTGTGTGTGTGTGTGTGTGTGTGTGTGTGTGTGTGTGTGTGTGTGTGTGTGTGTGTGTGTGTGTGTGTGTGTGTGTGTGTGTGTGAAAGAGAGAGAGAGAGAGAGAGAGAGACAGCCACAGATCAAGAGAGGTTAAGCAGGTGGAGGGTTGAGAATATAAAAGGCTGAGAGGGACTGAGACCGGGAAGCTGAATCTTGTCCCCCTTATGAATAATCTCTTTGGTTGTCAAGAAACCACCTTCAAATCCATTGATTAACCCTCGTCCCAACCTGTCTAGAAACCCTCTTCAAATCCATTGATTAACCCTCGTCCCAACCTGTCTAGAAACCACCTTCATATCCATTGATTAACCCTCGTCCCAACCTGTCTAGAAACCACCTTCAAATCCATTGATTAACCCTCGTCCCAACCTGTCTAGAAACCCTCTTCAAATCCATTGATTAACCCTCGTCCCAACCTGTCTAGAAGCCCTCTTCAAATCCATTGATTAACCCTCGTCCCAACCTGTCTAGAAACCACCTTCAAATCCATTGATTAACCCTCGTCCCAACCTGTCTAGAAACCACCTTCATATCCATTGATTAACCCTATGTCGAATATTGGCCTGTTGGAAACTACAACTCCCTACTACATGGCACAGTTCAGGCTGGATCTGATTTATCTTTAGAGAAACTACAACTCCCTACTACATCACACAGTTCGGGCTGGATCTGATTTATCTTTAAGGGAAACTACAACTCCCTACTACATCACACAGTTCAGGCTGGATCTGATTTATCTTTAGAGAAACTACAACTCCCTACTACATCACACAGTTCAGGCTGGATCTGATTTATCTTTAGAGAAACTACAACTCCCTACTACATCACACAGTTCGGGCTGGATCTGATTTATCTTTAAGGGAAACTACAACTCCCTACTACATCACACAGTTCGGGCTGGATCTGATTTATCTTTAAGGGAAACTACAACTCCCTACTACATCGTACAGTTCAGGCTGGATCTGATTTATCTTTAAAGGAAACTACAACTCCCTACTACATCGCACAGTTCAGGCTGGATCTGATTTATCTTTAAGGGAAACTACAACTCCCTACTACATCGCACAGTTCAGGCTGGATCTGATTTATCTTTAAAGGAAACTGCGCATTGAGCTCACAGGAACAAAAAAATGAACAAAATGGAATTCCATTTTTTTTAATGATGTCAGCCATTTTCCCATGTAGAAGCAGACCTAGTGGTCTGTATACATAAACGGAAGGGGGGCTGTGTGTGTGTGTGTGTGTGTGTGTGTGTCTATCTGTATCTCTCCCTGTACAGGAAGCAGCTGTGTTTCACTGCAGAAGTGAAATGTTCTTCTCTTGCCTTGCCATTCGACCATCGCCGCGACAACTCGCCACCGACCGTCACCACGGAAACAACAACCTGGAGTGGAAACTCTAGTTATTCTACATTGCAGGTGTCAAACACATTCCACGGAGGGCTGAGTGTCTGTGGGTTTTCTCTCCTCCCTTGTCCTTGATTGGTGAATTAAGGCCACTGATTAGTAAGGAGCTTCACTCACCTGGTTGTCAAGGTCTTAATTGAAAGGAAAAACCAAAAACCTGCAGACACTAGTCCCTCCGTGGAATGAGTTGGACCCTTATGCTCTACAAGGTGCTCTTGTTTTCTCAATTCCAATCAAATTCCTCCAAACTCAAACCCTGCCAAGTGTGTTGTCTGTAAAAACCTGTTGTCTGTCTCCATCCCAGGATTTTTTATATGTTTCATTTTCCTTTTTTGAAACCACACAACAAAGTTGTTTCACATGGATCCATAAGGGACAGATAAACACGGCTATTCATGGTGCTACATTTGAGAAGAACAATCTCAATCTCAATCTCAGTCTAGATACACATGTTGTTACCGCCGTCTTGTTTAGACCGTCGATCCGTAAAGAGTAGCGGACATGACGAGGTAAAACAGTCGAGGGGAGTTGAGAGGAAGTGGTGTAACAGAATTGGTACAAAGTTTAGTAACAGAACTGCTGTGTGTTATTCACATCGATGAATAATGACTCCTACTTCCTTTTAACAACACACAAGTTCTGTATGGCCAAACGGTGACCAGATTTCCTCATTTGCTATTGACAAATAGCACTCCAACCCTGTTCCGGGAGAGCTAACATCCTGTAGGTTTAAATTCCAACCCTGTTCCGGGAGAGCTAACATCCTGTAGGTTTAAATTCCAACCCTGTTCCGGGAGAGCTAACATCCTGTAGGTTTAAATTCCAACCCTGTTCCGGGAGAGCTAACATCCTGTAGGTTTAAATTACAACCCTGTTCCTGGAGAGTTACTGTCCAGTAGGTTATAACTCCAACCCTGTTTCTGGAGAATTACTGTCCAGTAGGTTATAACTCCAACCCTGTTTCTGGAGAATTACTGTCCAGTAGGTTATAACTCCAACCCTGTTCCTGGAGAGATACTGTCCAGTAGGTTTAAACTCCAACCCTGTTTTTGGAGAGTTACTGTCCAGTAGGTTATAACTCCAACCCTGTTCCTGGAGAGCTAACATCCTGTAGGTTTAAACTCCAACCTTGTTCCTGGAGAGCTACTGTCCAGTAGGTTATAACTCCAACCCTGTTCCTGGAGAGCTACTGCCCAGTAGGTTATAACTCCAACTCTGTTCCTGGAGAGCTACTGTCCAGTAGGTTTAAACTCCAACCCTGTTCTTGGAGAGTTACTGTACAGTAGGTTATAACTCCAACCCTGTTCTTGGAGAGCTACTGTCCAGTAGGTTATAACTCCAACCCTAATCTAGAGAACCTGGAGGTATCTCTCCAGGAACAGGGCTGGACAGAAAACCTACAGGACGGTATCTATATACCATTACAATGGCTTGTATAGTAGTACTACCCAATCAGTACAATGGCTTGTATAGTAGTACTACCCAATCAGTACAATGGCTTGTATGGTAGTACTTCATGTTTTCAATGTCATCAGAGGCTGCACACCTTCAGCACAAACACACACACACACACACACACACACACACACACACACACACACACACACACACACACACACACACACACACACACACACACACACACACACACACACACACACACACACACACACACACACACACACACACGCGCACACACACACACACACACACATTCCCCTCTCTCACGTGGTATCCAGCACTACAACTGTGTGTTATGAAAATGGGGAAGCAGGTTAGCTCTTGTCTTGTAATGGAGACAACAACGACACTTTGCTGCAGAGACCCGGGGATAGAAGTTCTAGGAGGAAATTGACAGATCTATCTCCGTCTACTTGTGGTTAGGACAGCAGTAGCCCATGTATATATATCTACTTCTCACTCTAAATGAATATGTCAGAAAGTAAATGTGAAAGAGGGGGGGGGGGAGAGGAAGAGAGGGGGGGAGAGAGAGGAAGAGAGGGGGGAAGAGAGGCGGGAGAGAGAGGAAGAGAGGGGGGGAGAGAGAGAGGAAGAGGGGGGAGAGAGAGAGGAAGAGAGGGGAGGAGAGAGAGGAAGAGAGGGGAGGAGAGAGAGGAAGAGAGGGGGAGAGAGAGGAAGAGAGGGGGGAAGAGAGGGGGGAGAGAGAGAGGAAGAGGGTGGAGAGAGAGAGGAAGAGGGGGGAGAGAGAGAGGAAGAGAGGGGAGGAGAGAGAGGAAGAGAGGGGAGGAGAGAGAGGAAGAGAGGGGGAGAGAGAGGAAGAGAGGGGGGAAGAGAGGGGGGAGAGAGAGAGGAAGAGAGGGGGGAAGAGAGGGGGGGAGAGAGAGAGAGGAAGAGAGGGGGGAGAGAGAGGAAGAGAGGGGGGAGAGAGAGAGGAAGAGAGGAGGGAGAGAGAGAGGAAGAGGGGGGAGAGAGAGAGGAAGAGAGGAAGAGAGGGGAGGAGAGAGAGGAAGAGAGGGGGGAGAGAGAGGAAGAGAGGGGGGAAGAGAGAGAGGAAGAGGGGGGAGAGAGAGAGGAAGAGAGGGGGAGAGAGAGAGGAAGAGAGGGGGGGGAGGAGAAAAGCCTGAGAGACTGTAGCTGAGAGAGAAACCCACCATTGAATGGGTTGATCCCTCTGGTCATCCTCTGCACGATGGAGTCCTTTACCTCTCTCCTCCTCACACACTGGATACCCAGATTCTGGAAGCTGTGGATACGAAGCATAGGGAAGTCAGAAACTCAGGGTCCTGGGGCATAAAATGGTCTCCATGTATAACCCAAGCGGTTACACAGATACATAGACAAAGTGATATTATCTGGGGAATTCCCTCAGCACTGTGGTTTTGCAAAGTGAGGGGCCATCCATTTGGACTAGTGTGTGTGTGTGTGTGTGCGTGTGCATGCGTGCCTGTGTGTGTGCGTGTGTGTGTGCGTGTGTGTGATCACATCATCACATGCAAAACAACTGGAGGAACTCCCACAACATGACTCTGCCCTTGACAAGGGGGTGGTGATGCAAATGACAGTGAAAAGGGTGATGATGATGATGGTGATGATGATAGTGATAGTGATAGTGACTAAAAGTGGAAAATAATGATGATGGTGGTGACTGTGTTTATTATAATGATGATGATGGTGATGATAATGGTAACCGTGTGTGTGAGATAAACTCAAGTGGATGATGACGATGGGGTAAAGTGATGAAGGGTGACTCACGCGAAGACCTTGCGCTCTGGGCCAAACTCAGCTTCGTAGAATCCCTCCTTGCAGTCCTTGCCCACCAAGTCATGGGGGTGGGGCCTAAAGGGCTCGTTCTTGGTTACCAGGGAAACGCGCACTTTGCCCTTCCCACAGTAGTTCAGAATCTGATGGGGAAAGAGAGGAGGGGTAAACATTTAAAGAAGGAAGTGAATACAGGGCGTTCAGGTCGTTATTGTAAAAGAGATTACTTACCGGGTTTAATAAAGGATAAACACACTAATAAAAGAGGAACATAGAGAAGAGAAGAGAGAGGAGAAGAGAGAGGAGAGAGAGGAGAGAAGAGAGTGGAGAGAGAGGAGATAGGAGAGAAGAGAAGTGGAGAGAGGAGAAGAGAGAGAGGAGAAGTGGAGAGAGGAGAAGAGAGAGAGGAGAAGTGGAGAGAGGAGAAGAGAGAGAGGAGAGAGAGAAGAGAGAGGAGAGAGAGGAGATAGGAGAGAAGAGAAGTGGAGAGAGGAGAAGAGAGAGAGGAGAAGTGGAGAGAGGAGAAGAGAGAGAGGAGAGAGAGGAGAGAGGAGAAAAGAGAAGTGGAGAGAGGAGAAGAGAGAGAGGAGAGAGAGGAGAGAGGAGAAAAGAGAAGTGGAGAGAGGAGAAGAGGGGAGAAGAGAAGAGGAGAAGGGGGGAGAAGAGGAGAGGAGAAGAGGGGAGAAGAGGAGCGGAGAAGAGGGGAGAAGAGGAGAGGAGAAGTGGAGAGAGGAGAAGAGAAGAGAGGAGAAGAGAAGAGAGGAGAAGAGAAGAGAGGAGAAGAGGAGAAGTGGAGAAGAGAAGAGAAGAGGAGAAGTGGAGAAAGGAGAAGAGAGGAGAAGAGGAGAAGTGGAGAGAGGAGAAGAGAAGAGAGGAGAAGAGAGGAGAAGAGGAGAAGTGGAGAAGAGAAGAGAGGAGAAGAGAAGAGAAGAGGAGAAGTGGAGAAGAGAAGAGAGGAGAAGAGAAGAGAAGAGGAGAAGTGGAGAGAGGAGAAGAGAAGAGAGGAGAAGAGGAGAAGTGGAGAGAGGAGAAGAGAAGAGAAGAGAGGAGAAGAGAAGAGAGAGGAGAGAGAGGAGAAGTGGAGAGAGGAGAAGAGAGAGAGAGGAGAAGAGAGGAGAAGAGGAGAAGTGGAGAAGATAAGAGAGTAGAAGAGAAGAGGAGAAGTGGAGAGAGGAGAAGAGAAGAGAGGAGAAGAGAAGAGAGAAGAGCGGAGAAGAGCAGAGATGAGAAGAGATGAGAAGATAGAAGAGGAGAATATAAGAGAAGAGAAGTGGAGAGAGGAGAAGAGGAGAAGTGGAGAAGAGAAGAGAGGAGAAGAGAAGAGAAGAGGAGAAGTGGAGAGAGGAGAAGAGAAGAGAGGAGAAGAGGAGAAGTGGAGAGAGGAGAAGAGGAGAAGAGAAGAGAGGAGAAGAGAGAAGAGCGGAGAAGAGCGGAGATGAGAAGAGATGAGAAGATAGAAGAGGAGAATATAAGAGAAGAGAAGTGGAGAGAGGAGAAGAGAGAAGATAAGAGGAGATAAGATAACAGAAGAGAAGAGAGGGGAGAGGAGAACAGAGGAGAAGAGATGAGAGGAGAACAGAGGAGAAGATATGAGAGGAGAAGAGGAGAGGAATCAATAACATGGACAACATCAGTGAAAACAGCAGAAAGTTGTTAGTAGACCAGAGAGTCTAGAATACTAGTAATGACATCACGAATCATTAAATCTCTTTATCATTTCATCACAGCTGTCTGTGAGTGGTTTTCACAGAGCTGGAGCAGGAAGGAGTGGCTAATTGTTCGGATGGGCAGAGAGAGTAGAAACTATTCAAAACAGAGATACCTGCTCATGGGGTCAGAGAGGACTAGATTTAGCGACAAATGCTGGCTCGAATACTGCAGTACACTAGTGACTAGGATATGGTCCTGTATATACTCCTCAGGGTTAGCGTATTATGATACACTAGTGTATATACTGTAGTATTAGTGTTGAGGTGGATATACTGTAGTATTAATGTTGAGATGGATATACTGTAGTATTAGTGTTGAGATGGATATACTGTAGTATTAGTGTTGAGATGGATATACTGTAGTATTAGTGTTGAGATGGATATACTGTAGTATTAGTGTTGAGATGGATATACTGTAGTATTAGTGTTGAGATGGATATACTGTAGTATTAGTATTGAGATGGATATACTGTAGTATTAGTGTTGAGATGGATATACTGTAGTATTAGTGTTGAGATGGATATACTGTAGTATTAGTGTTGAGATGGATATACTGTAGTATTAGTATTGAGATGGATATACTGTAGTATTAGTGTTGAGATGGATATACTGGTACTGTAGTATTAGTATTGAGATGGATATACTGTAGTATTAGTGTTGAGGTGGATATACTGTAGTATTAGTGTTGAGATGGATATACTGTAGTATTAGTGTTGAGATGGATATACTGTAGTATTAATGTTGAGATGGATATACTGTAGTATTAGTGTTGAGATGGATATACTGTAGTATTAATGTTGAGATGGATATACTGTAGTATTAGTGTTGAGGTGGATATACTGTAGTATTAGTGTTGAGATGGATATACTGTAGTATTAGTGTTGAGATGGATATACTGTAGTATTAGTGTTGAGATGGATATACTGTAGTATTAGTATTGAGATGGATATACTGTAGTATTAGTGTTGAGATGGATATACTGGTACTGTAGTATTAGTATTGAGATGGATATACTGTAGTATTAGTGTTGAGGTGGATATACTGTAGTATTAGTGTTGAGATGGATATACTGTAGTATTAGTGTTGAGATGGATATACTGTAGTATTAATGTCGAGATGGATATACTGTAGTATTAGTGCCGAGGTGGATATACTGTAGTATTAGTGTTGAGATGGATATACTGTAGTATTAGTGTTGAGGTGGATATACTGTAGTATTAGTGTTGAGATGGATATACTGTAGTATTAGTGTTGAGATGGATATACTGTAGTATTAGTGTTGGGATGGATATACTGTAGTATTAGAGTTGAGATGGATATACTGTAGTATTAATGTTGAGATGGATATACTGTAGTATTAATGTTGAGATGGATATACAGTAGTATTAGTGTTGAGGTGGATATACTGTAGTATTCGTGTTGAGATGGATATACTGTAGTATTCGTGTTGAGATGGATATACTGTAGTATTAGTGTTGAGATGGATATACTGTAGTATTAGTGTTGAGGTGGATATACTGTAGTATTAATGTTGAGATGGATATACTGTAGTATTAGTGTTGAGATGGATATACTGTAGTATTAGTGTTGAGATGGATATACTGTAGTATTAGTCATCATCTCATCTCAGGCAGTAACAGTGTCAGCCAGGCCATCTAATGTTATGTTCTCTCCATACTGTACTGTCGTCATCCTGTTTAGCTAGGCTAGCCTGCTTAAGTAAGCTGCAGAGCTGTCTGTAGTCATCCTGTTTAGCTAAGCTAACCTGCCTAAATATACTGCAGAGCTGTCTGTAGTCATCCTGTTTAGCTAGGCTAACCTGCCTAAATATACTGCAGAGCTGTCTGTAGTCATCCTGTTTAGCTAGGCTAACCTGCCTAAATATACTGCAGAGCTGTCTGTAGTCATCTTGTTTAGCTAGGCTAGCCTGCCTAAATATACTGCAGAGCTGTCTGTAGTCATCCTATTTAGCTAGGCTAACCTGCCTAAATATACTGCAGAGCTGTCTGTAGTCATCCTGTTTAGCTAGGCTAGCCTGCTTAAGTATGCTGCCGAGTTGTCTGACAAAATCCTTTCACTACTAGCTCTTCAAAGTAGATAAGGCATACTTTCATGAACTCTCTATCCCTCTCTATCTCATCGTTGTGTTGTGTACATTCCTCTCTCATGCGATGGCGTATGCGGTCTGTGTGTATCTAACCTAACTTAGCAGGCATAAAAGTGTATCCATCTGTGTCAGAGCCGGAAAAGAACAGGCGCAATGGATTATGGTCATTGTAGTAATTACGCAGTCCCTGCGCTGAACTAGGTTGAATATTTGCTTCATGAAAACTACAACTCCCTTCAGCCCAGCGTCCCATATAGTTCTCGATTTGATTTCTCTCCAGAGAAACGACGCGTTGGACTAAATGGAATTCAAGTAATTGAACCGATCTCTTTTTTTAATAACCGAGCCCCCCCGAATATTCGGTTAATCGTTCAACACTATGTAGTATATAACTACAGTAGGACAGTAGGTTCAATTCCCAGGACCGTATGTAAAATGTACGCACACATGACTGTAAGTCAGATAAAAGTGTCTGTTAAATGGCATATGACCGTGATATTATTTGCTTACCTGTATAGTGGGGTATGACCTGTTGTTGTCAGAGCTCCTCTCTCCAGGGATGCTGCCTGCAGAGCGGCCTTCGCACTTGTACCTGAAGCGCATGCCCCTCTGTTTGGGCTGCTCAAAGATCTGAACACTGGGCTCGGCCACTGGACAACAACACAGGGAGAGAGGGTTAGATATGGTCCCCTGTAGCTCAGTTGGTACAGCATGGTGCTTGCAAGGCCAGGATAATGGGTTAGATTACCCGGGACCACCCATATGAAACATTTATACACAAACGACTGTTAGTCGCTTTGAATAAAAGTGTCTGTTAAATGATATATACAGTACCATTACTATACCTTGAGTATACCAAACATTAAGAACCCCTTTCCTAATATTGAGTTAGACCAACCCCCCCAAAAAATATTTTCCACCTTAATTTGCTAATAAATTCATTAATAATCCTACAATGTGATCTTCTCGATTTTTTTTCTCATTTTGTCTGTCATAGTTGAAGTGTACCCATGATGAAAATTACAGGCCTCTCTACATATTTTTAAGTGGGAGAACTTGCACAATTGGTGGCTGACTAAATACTTTATTTGCCCCACTGTAGTTTAGTATTTCATATAGTTTAGTATTCCATATAGTTTAGTATTCCATATAGCTTAGTATTTCATATAGTTTAGTATTCCATATAGCTTAGTATTCTATATAGCTTAGTATTCCATATAGTTTAGTATTCTATATAGTTTAGTATTCCATATAGTTTAGTATTCCATATAGTTTAGTATTTCATATAGTTTAGTATTCCATATAGTTTAGTATTCCATATAGCTTAGTATTCTATATAGCTTAGTATTCCATATAGTTTAGTATTCTATATAGTTTAGTATTCCATATAGTTTAGTATTCCATATAGTTTAGTATTCCATATAGCTTAGTATTCCATATAGTTTAGTATTCTATATAGTTTAGTATTCCACCCCCCACCCTCCTATTTGTTAAAGGGTTGATGGTTAGAGTTAGGGGAAGGGTTAAGGTTAGGGTTAGGGTTAGAGTTAGGGGAAGGGTTAGAGTTAGGGGAAGGGTTAGGGTTAGAGTTAGGGGAAGGGTTAAGGTTAGAGTTAGGGGAAGGGTTAAGGTTAGAGTTAGGGGAATGGTTAAGGTTAGAGTTAGGGGAAGGGTTAAGGTTAGAGTTAGGGGAAGGGTTAAGGTTAGAGTTAGGGGAATGGTTAAGGTTAGAGTTAGGGGAATGGTTATCTGAAAGGGTTAAGGTTAGGGGAAGGGTTAGCTGAAAGGGTTAAGGTTAGGGGAAGGGTTAGCTGAAAGGGTTAAGGTTAGGGGAAGGGTTAAGGTTAGGGTTTGGGGAAGGGTTAAGGTTAGAGTTAGGGGAAGGGTTAAGGTTAGAGTTAGGGGAAGGGTTAAGGTTAGGGTTTGGGGAAGGGTTAAGGTTAGAGTTAGGGGAAGGGTTAAGGTTAGGGTTTGGGGAAGGGTTAGCTATCATGCTAAGTAGTTGCAAAGTAGCTTAAAAGTATTATGTAGTTGAAAAGTAGCTAGAAGTAACCATCTGTCTTGTGTAACAATACCAAACATACCATATGAGCGTTCTGGATTTATGTTTGCTATGTTACGTTAGTCTATGAGACCAGGCTGGTTTCCATCACAACTGCCATGATTTTCTTTTACAGTATGACTTTACTCACATAAAAACTGTGGATGGAAACTTGGATTGTGTCATGGAAAGAGCAGGTGTTCTTAATGTTTTGTATACTCAGTATATATATATGATATATATATATATATATATATATATATAGTATATATATATATATATATATATATATATATAGTTGTGTTCTGACAAGGTAGGGGGGTATACAGAAGATAGCCCTATTTGGAATATATATATATATATATATAATATTCCATATATATATATATATATATAGTATTCCATATATATATATATATATATACCAAATATGGCTATCTTCTGTATACCCCCCTACCTTGTCAGAACACAACTGATTGGCTCAAACGCATTTAAGAAGGAAAGAAATTCCACAAATTAACTTTTAACATGGCACACCTGTTAATTGAAATGCGTTCCAGGTGACTACCTCAAGAAGCTGGTTGAGAGAATGCCAAGAGTGTGCAAAGCTGTCATCAAGGCAAAGGATGGCTATTTGAAGAATCTCATATATAAAATATATTTTGATGTGAACACGTTTTTGGTTACTACATGTGTTATTTCATAGTTTTGATGTCTTCACTATTATTTTACAATGTAGAAAATAGTAAAAATAAAGAAAAACCCTTGAAATGAGTAGGTGTTCTAAAACCTTTGACCGGTAGTGTACATATGTATTTATACTATAGATGACAATACACACTCAAATACTATACAACTATAGTGCAAAAGGCAGTCATCAAAGGTTCTGAATAGTCACTGAGAGAACAAAGGCTATGGGTAGATAATGTATTGGATAGATAATGTATTGTGTAGATAATGTATTGGGTAGATAATGTATTGTATAGATAATGTATTGGGTAGATCATGTATTGGGTAGATAATGTATTGTGTAGATAATGTATTGTATAGATAATGTATTGGGTAGATAATGTATTGGATAGATAATGTATTGGGTAGATAATGTATTGGGTAGATAATGTGCTGGATAGATAATGTACTGGGTAGATAATGTATGGGATAGATAATGTATTGGATAGATAATGTATTGGGTTGATAATGTATTGGGTAGATAATGTATTGGGTAGATAATGTATTGGATAGACAATGTATTGGGTAGATAATGTATTGGATAGATAATGTATTGGGTAGATAATGTATTGGATAGATAATGTATTGGATAGATAATGTATTGGATAGATAATGTATTGGGTAGATAATGTATTGGATAGATAATGTATTGGATAGATAATGTATTGGGCAGATAATGTATTGTGTAGATAATGTATTGTGTAGATAATGTATTGTGTAGATAATGTATTGGGTAGATAATGTATTGTGTAGATAATGTATTGGATAGATAATGTATTGGGTAGATAATGTACTGGATAGATAATGTATTGTATAGATAATGTATTGTATAGATAATGTATTGGATAGATAATGTATTGGGTAGATAATGTATTGGGTATATAATGTATTGGGTAGATAATGTATTGGATTGATCATGTATTGGATAGATAATGTATTACTTATCAAATATGTAGACAAATCCTGAGAAATTGGCTCCATATTTACCGACTCATTAACAATTCTGGTCGGTGATTTTTGTAGCAAACGTTGGAGCAGGGAAGCGAACCCAGGTCACTGGTGTGAAAGACAAACACCCAAAGGCATTGTGCCAATAAGGGTTAAGCCGCTTGGTGGGAATTGTAACGTGGCTCATATAGGATCGGTACAGTATGTTAGTACATGGGGAACTCATTGACAGTCAACCACACATTGACTTCTCATAAACCCAACCTAAACCTAACCAGAGACACGCACGCGCGCACGCACGCACGCACGCGCACGCACGCACACACACACACACACACACACACACACACACACACACACACACACACAGCTATGCTTTAGCAATTCTTCCTAATGAGACACCTGAAGCATGCTTACACACACTTGCCTCCCCCCTCTCACCCTTTCACATTCTCACGCTACCTACAAACCACCTTACCAACTCAGACCTTCTCTCCACCACCTGCTGCTGAGCCTTGGTCGGTCTGTCTGTCTGTGTCTGTCTGTCTGCCTGCCTGTCTGCCTGTCTGTCTGTACATTCACATTCTCTAGCAAAAATATGACTGACATCTCTGCCAACACAAGAATACAATTGAGGAAGTGAATGGGGAGGAACGTTATCACGCCCAAGCTGCTCACACACACGCACACGCACACACACACACGAGAGTGAGTAACCAAATGAATTAAGTGATCAATGAAAGAATGTGAAAACAGGAGGAATGAGTGACAGCTATACCAAACTAGATATTCACAATAGTTGTTCTCAGGCTATTAGATGAGACACGTTCTGCAACCCGTGCCAAATTTCAAGTAAATAACAGACACTTCCTCCTAACTTATCGTGCACAGTGGCTATATAGACCATTATCAGTATATGGGAACCAAGTGCTTTTATATAATTTAGTCTACAAAGTTTTGGCTTGTTTTTAAAGAAAAGTTTCTAAAGAAAACCCAATCTGAAAACTATCACGCGCAAATAGACAAGCACTTAAACCTTCTTTCCGTGCCGGTGATCAGTGTTGATTCTAAGACTAGTCATTTTGGCATATGTTAGGCAACAGTTAGCAATGTTGACCAAACATAAACAGGTTAAACATTTAATAATAACGTGTAAGCAAACCATAGAAATTGTTGAATTTCTTATTTTTCACAAAAATACTTCTCAGATCATCACGTCAATGACGAACCACATAAAAAAAACGTAAAATAATAATTACATGTGAAGCCTAAAGGTGTTATAGAATCCTGCTGAAAGACCGTTTTTAGCAGTCGCCTCATAATATTAATAATATCTGTAGATACTTACCATCCATGGTGTTGGTGTGCACAACCTTATCACGGGTTGTTGTCTGAATGAGAAGCTCCAGCTGGGAGAGAGAGAGAAAGTGTGTGAGAGACAGAGCGAGACAGACAGAGAGAGAGAGAGAGAGAGAGTCGCCTGGGAATTCCCCGGTGTCTCCGCCCAGAATATCACAGCCTCAGATGCGCGAACGAATGTGCTGCTGTGTAAATATGGATGGGAACGCTAAAAACACATTTATCGATAGATCAATTAGCTATTCCTCTGAAAAGCACATAACTTTCGCATTTACGTTTTTAACTTGGGACAACTTTAAATGAAAACGTGTGATCGGTAGGAATGCACAGTGAGATCAGATGACATAGGCTAAGGGAATTCACCCAAATGAATTAAATGTACAGATTACGTTGATAATAGACTAGTCTACACTTGCGGAGATTTTGCCTATGCGTTGACTACCAATAATGTATTGAACATTACACGAGAGTAATATCATTTGGTTACCTGTAAACATGTCTGTATTTGAGCGGCATTCTCGGTGTTGAGTTGGGGTAATCCCCTCGAGACGTTGAACGCCCACAATTCAGTGGGAATCTCCCAACTAATACAGAACAAGGAAGTAGATGAAACAACAAGACTTATTTCCTATCTATATTTTATTCATTCTAATGTAATCATTTATATTATATTTGAGCAAATGTACACATGATGAGTAAAACTATCTGAAGCTACCATCTCGCATGGTTTAATTATGAGTATAAAAGGGGCGCACAACAAGAATGTTTACATTTTTCTAATGACAAATGTGGAGGTAATTGGTCATTGTGTGTCATTGATTTTGGGGATTACAGAAGCATATTTGCTCACAATGCTGTCGAACTCTGGTGAGGTACTGTGCGCCAGTGACGTACAGTCAGTGTAGGAGGGTAGGCAGTGTTCACCCTGTGATAATGGCATACAAAAAAGCTGTTATGAAAAGACAAATGATAAATAATTGTCATTTTCTTTTGATATCTAATGTTTTTCTCAATGATTCTGGTGGTTTTTATGCTCATAATATATATATATATATATTTTTTTTTAACTCAGGAAAGGTATTATCGCCCTTCTTTCCATCCATTCAAATATTTGACGCACACAGCGGTTAATGCAGTTCTGCTCCTGGCCTTTCTGCCGCCCCTACAAGAATAGTCACTGTGAGTAAAATGAAGGTGAAAAGACGTCTAAAATGTAAAAACAATTCTCCAGCCGTTGAAGGTATTCAATTTAGGTTCTGAGTGAAAGTTGAACATGTGTATTTTCTGGGCGTTGAAATCAGGTTCATTTTCGGTTTTGAATGAAAGTTGAAAATATGAAATTTAGAGACGTCAATGTTTGGGCCATTTGAAGTCACCAGACCTGGGATTTCGGGTGTTTAGCCCCGAATGATTTTGTCTCAGCCCGGAGAGTCTTTTTCCCTGCTGGGATGGTGTAAAACCAACGAGTCTACACTGTATTACACACTGCAATGAATACTCCAATCATGAATGAACCTGTCCTGCCCTTTTTAGTGCTGCCTAAAAGCAGCATTTCTGTGTAAGGTGGCACTTTAGGAGGCGGAGTCAAAGTGGTTTTCCAAGACATTTCTGATTCATCCAAAGAAATGTCGGCACGCGCACGCGACTGTTCATTCTCTGAGGGAGAGAGCGCAAAGATGGAGAACTGGAGGTAAACTGTGTTCTCTTGCTACTACTGTAAACACATTTTGTTAGCCCATGTTGATGCTATTCAGAGTTATTGACCTCACAGTAAACCAGATTAGAATAATTTACATTTCAACATGTTGATTCAAAGCTGTAGTGACAGATTACATTAAACTATATCAAATCAAATTGTATTTGTCACATACATACATGTGTTTAGCGAAATGCTTGTGTTTATAGCACCAACAGTGCAGTAATATCTAACAATACACACACATCTAAAGTCAAGGAATGTAATTAAGAATATATAAATATTTGGATGAGCAATGTCAAAGCGGAATGTTAGGGACTACACAGTCCAGCTAGCAGTGCTGCTAACATTAGCTACCTAGCCAATTTTATGAGCAGGGTTTTGACAGTAATTGATTAGCTATCTGGACACTGAATCCAACTTTTGGAGCTCTGTTCACCATTCGACAAGTCTCACTGACTAACCAACAAGTATCACTAACTAACCAACGTGTATCACTGACTAACCAACATGTATCACTGACTAACCAACAAGTATTACTGACTAACCAACAAGTATCACTAACTAACCAACACGTATCACTAACTAACCAACAAGTATCACTAACTAACCAACACGTATCACTAACTAACCAACAAGTATCACTAACTAACAAACAAGTATCACTAACTAACTAACAAGTATCACTAACTAACCAACAAGTATCACTAACTAACCAACAAGTATCACTAACTAACCAACAAGTATCACTAACTAACCCCCCCACACACACACTCTACAGTTATATTCCATGCCTTCTGCTAATCTGAGTTTATACAATTCCATCATAATCAAGGTTGGCAGCCTACAATCCCAATCCTGCTATATTGCACCTAACTACAACATTATTTAATGCAAAACATTAATTTGTGGTCTAGGCTGCCACCCGTTGGATGGTTTTGGAACTGCACATTGTGCGCAGCATTGACTAGCTCACGTTAGTTAGCAGTAATGTGACCAACATAAACATGAGGCTTTTTCTTTATATTGCCAATAAAATATTGGACATGGTTAATGAAAACATTGCAACAAAATGATACAAATACTTTTTACAACAATTATTCTTAATGGAAAATTACAATATAGTTATGCACTTGTAATTTGTACTTGCTAATATATTTGTATATACATTTTATTAACACCATATTCCATGGGTTTACTGACCACGATCTATTGAATTAATATGAACAAGTGTTGATTATTTGACTTCAGGAGAACACAGTGCATGGAAGACAGCAGTGAGATATGAAACATGTTCACTGCTAGGGTGCCAGGCCAAGAGTGTGGGTTGCTTCATTTCGGGCCGCGCAGAGATCAACCCCCTCCCACCCGGAGTTGGCCCAGGTCTTCAGGGTTGAGCCCCGGATGTTCTGAATGTCGAGTGACACCCCTGGTTTGGGCCAAATAAATGCTGGTCCAGACCTGATCAAATCTGAACCAAACATAGACGTCTATAATTGGTTCAGATTTGGTCCAGACTCGACTTAAAAAC
>NC_092147.1:84700571-84719226 GCF_045791955.1 Oncorhynchus clarkii lewisi | reverse complement strand
AGACACACATACACACTCACACAGAGAGGACAGACACACATACACACTCATACAGAGAGGACAGAGATACACATTCACACAGAGAGGACAGAGATACACACTCACACAGAGAGGACAGAGATACACACAAACACACTCACACAGAGAGGACATACACACATACACACTCACACAGATGGGACGGAGGCACACATACACACTCACACAGATAGGACGGAGGCACACATACACACTCACACAGAGAGGATGGAGGCACACATACACACTCACACAGAGAGGATGGAGGCACACATACACACTCACACAGAGAGGACAGACGCACATATACACTCACACAGAGAGGACAGACGCACATACACACTCACACAGAGAGGACAGACACACATACACACTCACACAGAGAGGACGGACACACATACACACTCACACAGAGAGGACGGACACACATACACACTCACACAGAGAGGACAGACACACATACACACTCACACAGAGAGGACAGACACACATACACACTCACACAGAGAGGACAGAGACACATACAGACACATCTGTCTGTCTGTCTGTCTGTCTCTGTCACTCACTCAGTCACTGTCTGTCTGTCACTCAGTCAGTCAGTCAGTCAGTCAGTCACTGTCTGTCACTCACTCACTGTCTCACTCACTTACTCACTGTCACTCACCTCACTGTCTCACTTATTCACTCACTCACTCAGTCAGTCAGTCACTGTCTGTCACTCACTCACTGTCTCACTCACTCACTCACTGTCACTCACCTCACTGTCTCACTTATTCACTCACTCAGTCAGTCAGTCACTGTCTGTCACTCACTGTCTGTCACTCACTCACTGTCTCACTCACTCACTCACTGTCACTCACCTCACTGTCTCACTTATTCACTCACTATCTCACTCACCTCACTCACTCACTGTCACTCACTCACTCACTCACTCACTGTCTCACTCAGTCAGTCAGTCACTGTCCGTCACTCACTCACTGTCTCACTCACTCACTGTCTCACTCACTGTCTCACTTACTCACTGTCACTCACTCACTGTCTCACTCACTCACTGTCTCACTGACTCACTCACTGTTACTCACTCACTTTCTCACTCACTCACTCACCCACTCACTCACTCAGTCACTCAGTCAGTCAGTCACTGTCTGTCAGTCACTGTCTGTCACTCACTGTCTGTCACTCACTCACTGTCTCACTCACTCACTCACTCACTCACTCACTCACTCACTCACTCACTGTCTTACTCACTCACACTAACTCTGTCTCACTTACTCACTGTCACTCACTCACTGTCACTCACTCACTCAGTCTCACTTACTCACTGTCACTCACTCAGTCACTCACTCCTCACTCACTCACTCACTCACTCACTCACTCACTCACTGTCTCTTTCTCACTCACTCACTCACCCACTCACTCACTCAGTCACTCAGTCAGTCAGTCACTGTCTGTCACTCACTGTCTGTCACTCACTGTCTGTCACTCACTCACTGTCTCACTCACTCACTCACTCACTCACTCACTGTCTTACTCACTCACACTAACTCTGTCTCACTTACTCACTGTCACTCACTCACTCAGTCTCACTTACTCACTGTCACTCACTCAGTCACTCACTCCTCACTCACTCACTCACTCACTCACTCACTCACTCACTGTCTCACTGACTCACTCACTCACTCACTCACTCACTCACTCACTGTCACACACTCACTCACTGTCTCACACTCACTCACTCACTCACTCACTCACTCACTCACTCACTGTCTCACTCACTCACACTCACTGTCTCACTTACTCACTGTCACTCACTCACTGTCACTCACTCACTCACTTACTCACTGTCACTCACTCACTTACTCACTCACTCACTCACTGTCACTCACTCACTCACTCACTCACTCACTCACTCACTCACTCACTCACTCACTCACTCACTCTGTGTAGGAATGAGTTGGACCATGTCTTCATAACAGCAGAATGATTAGAAAGGGGAAAGCCTCTCACAACACAGTTGATGCTGTTTCTATGCGTGTCTTTCTAGCATTCGGGGAAAAGTCTATTATTTTCTCAGCTCATTCAGCTCCAGTCAACATATCTACATGTCATAGAGCTTCAGAGACAACACAAAACAGAAAACACAACATAGCAAGGGGCCTGTGCACACCACCTGGAAAATAATCTAGGGGAAACACTGGCTCCTGAAACAGAGGATAATAGAGGAAGGGAGACAGACACAGAGTGAGAGACAGACACAAAGAGTGAGAGACAGACACAAAGAGTGAGAGACAGACACAAAGAGTGAGAGACAGACACAAAGAGTGAGAGACAGACACAAAGAGTGAGAGACAGACACAGAGTGAGAGAGACAGACACAGAAAGAGCAAGAAAGACAGACAGAAAGAGTGAGACAGAAAGAAACAAAGAGTGAGAGAGACAGACACAGAAAGAGCGAGAAAGACAGACAGAAAGACACAAAGAGCGAGAGAGACAGACACAGAAAGAGCAAGAAAGACACAGAAAGAGAAAGAAAGACACAGAAAGAGAAAGACAGACACAGAAAGAGAAAGACAGACACAGAAAGAGAAAGACAGACACAGAAAGAGAAAGACAGACACAGAAAGAGAAAGACAGACACAGAAAGAGAAAGACAGACACAGAAAGAGAAAGACAGACACAGAAAGAGAAAGACAGACACAGAAAGAGAAAGACAGACACAGAAAGAGAAAGACAGACACAGAAAGAGCAAGACAGACAGAGTGAGAGAGACAGACACAGAAAGAGCAAGACAGACAGAGTGAGAGAGACAGACACAGAAAGAGCAAGACAGACACAGAAAGAGAAAGACAGACACAGAAAGAGAAAGACAGACACAGAAAGGGGGATACCTAGTCAGTTGTACAACTGAATGCCTTCAACTGAAATGTGTCTTCTGCATTTAACCCTCTGAATCAGAGAGGTGAAGGAGTCATTTAACCCAACTCCTCTGAATCAGAGAGGTGCAGGGTCTGCCTTAATCGACATCCACAGCGCCCGGAGAACAGTGGGTTAACTGCCTTGCTCAGGGGCAGGTCAACAGAATTTTACCTTGTCAGCTCGGGGATTCTATCCATAACCTCTCGGTTACTGGCCCAACACTCTAACCACTAGACCTACCTGCCACCCACCACACACAGAAAGAGACTGACACACGTAGAAAGAGAGAGAGAGAGAGAGCCAGATGGGGAGAGCGAGAACGAGAGAGAGTCCGATTTACCATTGGTCTTGGATGAGGTGAGGTCATTGGAGATTATTGACACTCCAGGCCCCCGAGGGAAAGTTGCATCTAGTAACTGTCAGCTGTAGTTATTGATAACCCTCACATGTCCAGGCAGACACTGTCTTTATTCACCTGTACAGAGGTAATAACTGGACTGTGTGTGTGTGTGCTCGGGAAACACACATGTAAGAGTGGTCAGACAAGTGCAACAGCTGGAAGAGAATCCCAGTCAATAGCAAACCAAGCTTCCAACCCCCTAAAACCCTTCTGGTCTGAGCCAGCAGGACAGAACTGCTCTGTATAATCCCATTCCATATGACACAGAATGTTTGTTCTACATTATGTATTTCTATCTGATCGTTCTATGACATAGTACCTCCATGTCCATAAGCCCCAGCTTTCAGTCATTCTATGTCCGCCCTTCCCTGTCAGCTGTGTGACATCAACAACAGTCACTAAATTCCCATTTGGAAAAAGCGTTTTTCCCTGTTACCTTATTCCGGACTGAACCTGACGTTACCAAGGTGACTCCCTGGCCTTTTCTCATTTGGGAAAAAGTCCATCCTCCACCCTTTGTCCTCGCTCCTCCGTGACCCGGAAACCGATAAGTGGCCGAGTGGTGGAGGAGATGTCAATTGAGTTAGTAGGCGAACGGAAGAGAGTCCTCCCGTCCCCAATAGCCACCTTTCATGGAGGACAGTCATGTGTATCCTACCTGAGTCCTTCACGGAAGACTTTTGAAATGTGTCACGCCCCCTTTGATTCAGCTGTTGTTTTGTTAGAGGAGAAAAGCATGCCAACATTTTAAGAACAATATGCTGCTTATCGTTTTATCTACTAAATGTCTTGCACAACTATCTTCATTTGTTTTGATCACTTTATACATTTATTCCACCCCTGTGAACTTCATTTACATAATGACACACAAGTGGAGGAGAGTCTAATTTCATAAAGGTGCATTTTCATCCACTTCCCCTCTCCTCGATTACCTCTGACCTTTTCAAAAGGATACAAGAGAGGACTCAGGAGCGAGGACGCAGGAGTTGAGCAAATCCATGACAAGAACAAACATGAGGACCCATATAGAAAATAAATCCATGACAAGAACAAACATGATAACCTGTATTGAAAATGAATCCATGACAAGAACAAACATGAGAACTCATATAGAAAATAAATCCATGACAAGAACAAACATGAGAACCCATATAGAAAATAAATCCATGACAAGAACAAACATGAGAACCCATATAGAAAATAAATCCATGACAAGAACAAACATGAGAACCCATATTGAAAATAAATCCATGACATATTTGCCAAGTTAGAAAGTTTTGATCCAATTGAAATGATAGTTGTTCAAGGCCCTTTACATAGAATAGATGTAATGACGCATGTCAACACAGCAAGCTGAAGCCTGGATAAAAACTGCTATTCACACCATTAGCCCCGTAGAAAGTGAATAGAAAACTTTGCAGGCGAGCCACTTAGGGTAAACAACATTTCCCAAGGCAGTCAGGACAGATCTAGGGCCTGAGGTTATCCATACCTCAATCAAACCAATAGGATAGGCTATATTTGAAAAACTATGCACACATTGACATTAGATAGAATTGCCCCATAACCCCTATTTTACACTTCAGAGCCCTAGGTGGGATTATAAGGCAAATGAGATGCAAAATATAATATGGAAGTATTGGAATTTGGAACAAATGATCAGTTTACACACTTATATATACACATACTACCTTTCAGCCGTCAAGCACTGTCGGCTTGCAAAACAGCTAACTTTCATTATCAGTAATAGTCAAACAATGAAAAGCCGTTGTTTGGGGCCCTGATAGAGAACCTCACAGAAATACAATGAAAAGCCGTTGTTTGGGGCCCTGATAGAGAACCTCACAGAAATACAATGAAAAGCCGTTGTTTGGGGCCCTGATAGAGAACCTCACAGAAATACAATGAAAAGCCGTTGTTTGGGGCCCTGATAGAGAACCTCACAGAAATACAATGAAAAGCCGTTGTTTGGGGCCCTGATAGAGAACCTCACAGAAATACAATGAAAAGCCGTTGTTTGGGGCCCTGATAGAGAACCTCACAGAAATACAATGAAAAGCCGTTGTTTGGGGCCCTGATAGAGAACCTCACAGAAATACAATGAAAAGCCGTTGTTTGGGGCCCTGATAGAGAACCTCACAGAAATACAATGAAAAGCCGTTGTTTGGGGCCCTGATAGAGAACCTCACAGAAATACAATGAAAAGCCGTTGTTTGGGGCCCTGATAGAGAACCTCACAGAAATACAATGAAAAGCCGTTGTTTGGGGCCCTGATAGAGAACCTCACAGAAATACAATGAAAAGCCGTTGTTTGGGGCCCTGATAGAGAACCTCACAGAAATACAATGAAAAGCCGTTGTTTGGGGCCCTGATAGAGAACCTCACAGAAATACAATGAAAAGCCGTTGTTTGGGGCCCTGATAGAGAACCTCACAGAAATACAATGAAAAGCCGTTGTTTGGGGCCCTGATAGAGAACCTCACAGAAATACAATGAAAAGCCGTTGTTTGGGGCCCTGATAGAGAACCTCACAGAAATACAATGAAAAGCCGTTGTTTGGGGCCCTGATAGAGAACCTCACAGAAATACAATGAAAAGCCGTTGTTTGGGGCCCTGATAGAGAACCTCACAGAAATACAATGAAAAGCCGTTGTTTGGGGCCCTGATAGAGAACCTCACAGAAATACAATGAAAAGCCGTTGTTTGGGGCCCTGATAGAGAACCTCACAGAAATACAATGAAAAGTCGTTGTTTGGGGCCCTGATAGAGAACCTCACAGAAATACAATGAAAAACCGTTGTTTGGGGCCCTGATATGACTAGAATGGTTCTTCCTATAATTAGAATGATCAATATGACTAGAATTGTTCTTCCTATAATTAGAATGATCAATATGACTAGAATGGTTATTCCTATAATCAGCCTGTCATGATAGGGTTATTGTATGTCATATGCAAACTAGGAATATGAGTAGATCAGCCAACCTCTATGTCCATAACTGACCCCAGTCTGTCTGTAGGTAGTTTACCAGTCCCTTGGTGCAGCAACTGACCTCACTGCCTCTATCACACAGAATGGGACTGCCCCTCAGGTCTGCAGCTGGCCTCACTGCCTCTATCTCTATCACACAGAATGGGTCTGCCCCTCAGGTCTGCAACTGGCCTCACTGCCTCTATCTCCTGAAGCAGGCCTTGGTAACAGGGGCGGCAGGGTAGCCTAGTGGTTAGAGCGTTGGACTAGTAACAAGTTCAAACCCCCGAGCTGACAAGGTACAAGGTACAAATCTGTCGTTCTGCCCCTGAACAGGCAGTTAACCCACTGTTCCTAGGCCGTCATTGAAAATAAGAATTTGTTCTTAACTGACTTGCCTGGTTAATTAAAGGTAAAATACAAACAAAAAAAAACAGATTAGATTCCCATCACACACAGTCTACCTGAAGCAGGCCTAGGTAACAGATTAGAACCCCATCACACAGTCTACCTGAAGCAGGCCTAGGTAACAGATTAGATTCCCATCACACACAGTCTACCTGAAGCAGGCCTAGGTAACAGATTAGAATCCCATCACACAGTCTACCTGAAGCAGGCCTAGGTAACAGATTAGAACCCCATCACACAGTCTACCTGAAGCAGGCCTAGGTAACAGATTAGATTCCCATCACACACAGTCTACCTGAAGCAGGCCTAGGTAACAGATTAGAATCCCATCACACAGTCTACCTGAAGCAGGCCTAGGTAACAGATTAGAACCCCATCACACAGTCTACCTGAAGCAGGTCTAGGTAACAGATTAGAATCCCATCACACAGTCTACCTGAAGCAGGCCTAGGTAACAGATTAGAACCCCATCACACAGTCTACCTGAAGCAGGCCTAGGTAACAGATTAGAATCCCATCACACAGTCTACCTGAAGCAGGCCTAGGTAACAGATTAGAACCCCATCACACAGTCTACCTGAAGCAGGCCTAGGTAACAGATTAGATTCCCATCACACACAGTCTACCTGAAGCAGGCCTAGGTAACAGATTAGAACCCCATCACACAGTCTACCTGAAGCAGGCCTAGGTAACAGATTAGATTCCCATCACACAGTCTACCTGAAGCAGGCCTAGGTAACAGATTAGAATCCCATCACACAGTCTACCTGAAGCAGGCCTAGGTAACAGATTAGAACCCCATCACACAGTCTACCTGAAGCAGGCCTAGGTAACAGATTAGAATCCCATCACACAGTCTACCTGAAGCAGGCCTAGGTAACAGATTAGACTCCCATTACACAGTCTACCCGAAGCAGGTCTAGGTAACAGATTAGAATCCCATCACGCAGTCTACCTGAAGCAGGTCTAGGTAACAGATTAGAATCCCATCACACAGTCTACCTGAAGCAGGCCTAGGTAACAGATTAGAACCCCATCACACAGTCTACCTGAAGCAGGCCTAGGTAACAGATTAGAATCGCATCACACAGTCTGCTAGGAAGGAGTGGTGGAGGGATGGACGCCACTCAGACAGACAGACTCTACGTCTCTGTCTTTTAATGACCTGTGTGTTTGATGAGGTGTGACCACGAGGGAGGGTTTGGAAGGAGCCAGGATAGGCAGAAGTTAGTAGCTGTTGTGTGTGTGTGTGTGTGTGTGTGTGCGCGTATGTGTGTGTGGTTATGTGCACACCCTTCTCTTGCCCGGTGCAGTCGGTCTGTGTTGTGGCCTGGCCTCAGATTATAGGGTCTGTCTGTCTGTCTGTCTGCTGTGTTTCACCCTGCTGTCGTCACAGGGTGGTGGATATGTTACTACCCTCTCATATGAATTCCTCTCAGTTCAGACCAGATCTACAGCCTATCTGTATCACAGTGAGACAGACCAGCTAGACAGTCGTATGTCATTGTGGATGAGAGCTACTCTCCATGTTTTTATTTGGCCAGTTTCAACAACAATACATATGTCTGTCATATATTTACAGTCGTCTGGTGGCTGTATGCAGACTGAAGGCAGAGACGCTGTCTGCTGGTGACTCATGCAGCGCGCGCGTGTGTGTGTGTGTTCGTGTGTGAGGCAGACTCAATCCAACCTACCTGAATTGACTGAAGAGCTTGTGCATTATGTTGTATGGACCTCCACCAGTTTGCATGGTTCTGTTCTGACTTACATGGTGTTGTTGGTACCCTGATGGTTCTGTTCTGACTTACATGGTGTTGTTGGTACCCTGATGGTTCTGTTCTGTCTTACATGATGTTGTGTTGTTGGTACCCTGATGGTTCTGTTCTGACTTACATGGTGTTGTGTTGTTGGTACCCTGATGGTTCTGTTCTGACTTACATGATGTTGTGTTGTTGGTACCCTGATGGTTCTGTTCTGACTTACATGATGTTGTGTTGTTGGTACCCTGATGGTTCTGTTCTGACTTACATGATGTTGTTGGTACCCTGATGGTTCTGTTCTGACTTACATGATGTTGTTGGTACCCTGGTGGTTCTGTTCTGTCTTACATGATGTTGTGTTGTTGGTACCCTGATGGTTCTGTTCTGTCTTACATGATGTTGTGTTGTTGGTACCCTGATGGTTCTGTTCTGTCTTACATGATGTTGTGTTGTTGGTACCCTGATGGTTCTGTTCTGACTTACATGGTGTTGTTGGTACCCTGATGGTTCTGTTCTGTCTTACATGATGTTGTGTTGTTGGTACCCTGATGGTTCTGTTCTGACTTACATGGTGTTGTTGGTACCCTGATGGTTCTGTTCTGTCTTACATGATGTTGTGTTGTTGGTACCCTGATGGTTCTGTTCTGACTTACATGATGTTGTGTTGTTGGTACCCTGATGGTTCTGTTCTGACTTACATGATGTTGTTGGTACCCTGATGGTTCTGTTCTGACTTACATGATGTTGTTGGTACCCTGGTGGTTCTGTTCTGTCTTACATTATGTTGTGTTGTTGGTACCCTGATGGTTCTGTTCTGACTTACATGATGTTGTTGGTACCCTGATGGTTCTGTTCTGACTTACATGATGTTGTTGGTACCCTGGTGGTTCTGTTCTGTCATACATGATGTTGTGTTGTTGGTACCCTGATGGTTCTGTTCTGACTTACATGGTGTTGTGTTGTTGGTACCCTGATGGTTCTGTTCTGACTTACATGATGTTGTGTTGTTGGTACCCTGATGGTTCTGTTCTGTCTTACATGATGTTGTGTTGTTGGTACCCTGATGGTTCTGTTCTGACTTACATGATGTTGTGTTGTTGGTACCCTGATGGTTCTGTTCTGACTTACATGATGTTGTTGGTACCCTGATGGTTCTGTTCTGACTTACATGATGTTGTTGGTACCCTGGTGGTTCTGTTCTGTCTTACATGATGTTGTGTTGTTGGTACCCTGATTGTTCTGTTCTGACTTACATTATGTTGTTGGTACCCTGATGGTTCTGTTCTGACTTACATGATGTTGTTGGTACCCTGATGGTTCTGTTCTGACTTACATGATGTTGTTGGTACCCTGGTGGTTCTGTTCTGTCTTACATGATGTTGTGTTGTTGGTACCCTGATGGTTCTGTTCTGACTTACATGATGTTGTTGGTACCCTGATGGTTCTGTTCTGACTTACATGATGTTGTTGGTACCCTGGTGGTTCTGTTCTGTCATACATGATGTTGTGTTGTTGGTACCCTGATGGTTCTGTTCTGACTTACATGGTGTTGTGTTGTTGGTACCCTGATGGTTCTGTTCTGACTTACATGATGTTGTGTTGTTGGTACCCTGATGGTTCTGTTCTGTCTTACATGATGTTGTGTTGTTGGTACCCTGATGGTTCTGTTCTGACTTACATGATGTTGTGTTGTTGGTACCCTGATGGTTCTGTTCTGACTTACATGATGTTGTTGGTACCCTGATGGTTCTGTTCTGACTTACATGATGTTGTTGGTACCCTGGTGGTTCTGTTCTGTCTTCCATGATGTTGTGTTGTTGGTACCCTGATTGTTCTGTTCTGACTTACATTATGTTGTTGGTACCCTGATGGTTCTGTTCTGACTTACATGATGTTGTTGGTACCCTGGTGGTTCGGTTCTGTCTTACATGATGTTGTGTTGTTGGTACCCTGATGGTTCTGTTCTGACTTACATGGTGTTGTGTTGTTGGTACCCTGATGGTTTTGTTCTGACTTACATGATGTTGTGTTGTTGGTACCCTGATGGTTCTGTTCTGTCTTACATGATGTTGTGTTGTTGGTACCCTGGTGGTTCTGTTCTGACTTACATGATGTTGTGTTGTTGGTACCCTGATGGTTCTGTTCTGACTTACATGATGTGATGTTGTTGGTACCCTGGTGGTTCTGTTCTGTCTTACATGATGTTGTGTAGTTGGTACCCTGATGGTTCTGTTCTGACTTACATGATGTTGTGTTGTTGGTACCCTGATGGTTCTGTTCTGACTTACATGATGTTGTGTTGTTGGTACCCTGATGGTTCTGTTCTGTCTTACATGATGTTGTGTTGTTGGTACGCTGATGGTTCTGTTCTGACTTACATGGTGTTGTGTTGCTGGTACCCTGATGGTTCTGTTCTGACTTACATGATGTTGTGTTGTTGGTACCCTGATGGTTCTGTTCTGTCTTACATGATGTTGTGTTGTTGGTACCCTGGTGGTTCTGTTCTGACTTACATGATGTTGTGTTGTTGGTACCCTGATGGTTCTGTTCTGACTTACATGATGTGATGTTGTTGGTACCCTGGTGGTTCTGTTCTGTCTTACATGATGTTGTGTTGTTGGTACCCTGATGGTTCTGTTCTGACTTACATGGTGTTGTGTTGTTGGTACCCTGATGGTTCTGTTCTGACTTACATGATGTTGTGTTGTTGGTACCCTGATGGTTCTGTTCTGACTTACATGATGTTGTGTTGTTGGTACCCTGATGGTTCTGTTCTGTCTTACATGATGTTGTGTTGTTGGTACGCTGATGGTTCTGTTCTGACTTACATGGTGTTGTGTTGCTGGTACCCTGATGGTTCTGTTCTGACTTACATGATGTTGTGTTGTTGGTACCCTGATGGTTCTGTTCTGTCTTACATGATGTTGTGTTGTTGGTACCCTGATGGTTCTGTTCTGACTTACATGATGTTGTGTTGTTGGTACCCTGATGGTTCTGTTCTGTCTTACATGATGTTGTGTTGTTGGTACCCTGATGGTAATCAGGTAGACTAAACTGTATGGAGGGCAGATAGCCTGTATTCTGTTCATTTCTACTGGCTAGTCTATATGGCCATCAGTCTATCACCCCAAATGACCTCACGACACCATTCACTTCAGTCATTCTTTGCAATTTCCTCTACTCTCCCTCCCCCACCTCCTCCCCTACCGTCCTCTTCCCTCCTCCTCCTCCTCCTCTGTCCTGTGTAGTTATTGAGAGGAGGCTGGGCTGGTGTTGTGTCAGGTTACCATACAGTATACGGCTGGGCCCTCAATGAAGTCTCTATTTCTATCAATGAAGTCTCTCTATTTCTATCAATGAAGTCTCTCTATTTCTATCAATGAAGTCTCTCTATTTCTCTCAATGAAGTCTGTCTCTCCCTCTCTCTCTCACAATGAAGTCTCTCTATTTCTCTCATAATGAAGTCTCTCGCTCTCTCTCTCTCTCTCATAATGAAGTCTCTCTATTTCTCTCAATGAAGTCTCTCTATTTCTCTCATAATGAAGTCTCTCTCTCTCTCTTTCATAATGAAGTCTCTCTCTCTCTCAATGAAGTCTCTCTATTTCTCTCAATGAAGTCTCTCTATTTCTCTCAATGAATTCTGTCTCTCCCTCTCTCAATGAAGTCTCTCTCTCTCTCATAATGAAGTCTCTATTTCTCTCAATGAAGTCTCTCTATTTCTCTCAATGAAGTCTCTCTCCCTCTCTCTCTCCCAATGACGTCTCTCTCTCTCTCAATGAAGTCTCTCTCTCTCTCAATGAAGTCTCTCTCTCTCTCAATGAAGTCTGTCTCTGTCTCTCTCTGTGTCTCTCTCTCTCTCTCTGAAGTCTCTCTCTCTCTATCTCTCAATGAAGTCTGTCTCTCTCTGTGTCTCTCTCTCTCTCTCTCTCAATGAAGTCTATCTCCCAATGAAGTCTCTCTCTCTCTCTCTCTCAATGAAGTCTCTCTCTCCCAATGAAGTCTCTCTCTCTCTCTCAATGAAGTCTCTCTCTCTCTCTCTCTCTCTCTCTCTCTCTCTCTCTCTCTCAATGAAGTCTCTCTCTCTCAATGAAGTCTCTCTCTCTCAATGAAGTCTCTCTCTCTCAATGAAGTCTCTCTCTCCCAATGAAGTCTCTCTCTCCCAATGAAGTCTCTCTCTCCCAATGAAGTCTCTCTCTCTCTCTCTCTCTCTCTCTCTCTCTCTCTCTCTCTCTCTCTCTCTCTCTCTCTCTCAATGAAGTCTCTATCTCTCTCTCTCTCTCTCTCTCAATGAAGTCGCTCTCTCTCAATGAAGTCTCTCTCTCTCAATTAAGTCTCTCTCTCTCTCAATGAAGTCTCTCTCTCTCAATGAAGTCTCTCTCTCTCTCTCAATGAAGTCTCTCTCTCTCAATGATGTCTCTCTCTCTGTCTCTCAATGAAGTCTCTCTCTCTCAATGAAGTCTCTCTCTCTCTCAATGAAGTCTCTCTCTCTTTCTCTCAATGAAGTCTCTCTCTCTCAATGAAGTCTCTCTCTCTTTCTCTCAATGAAGTCTCTCTCTCAATGAAGTCTCTCTCTCTCTCAATGAAGTCTCTCTCTCTTTCTCTCAATGAAGTCTCTCTCTCAATGAAGTCTCTCTCTCTCAATGAAGTCCCTCTCTCTCTCAATGAAGTCTCTCTCTCTCTCTCAATGAAGTCTCTCTCTCTAAATTAAGTCTCTCTCTCTCAATGAAGTCTCTCTCTCCCAATGAAGTCTCTCTCTCCCAATGAAGTCTCTCTCTCCCAATGAAGTCTCTCTCTCTCTCTCTCTCTCTCTCTCTCTCTCTCTCTCTCTCAATGAAGTCTCTATCTCTCTCTCTCTCTCTCTCTCAATGAAGTCTCTCTCTCTCAATGAAGTCTCTCTCTCTCTCAATGAAGTCTCTCTCTCTCAATGAAGTCTCTCTCTCTCTCTCAATGAAGTCTCTCTCTCTCAATGATGTCTCTCTCTCTTTCTCTCAATGAAGTCTCTCTCTCTCAATGAAGTCTCTCTCTCTCTCAATGAAGTCTCTCTCTCTTTCTCTCAATGAAGTCTCTCTCTCAATGAAGTCTCTCTCTCTCTCAATGAAGTCTCTCTCTCTTTCTCTCAATGAAGTCTCTCTCTCAATGAAGTCTCTCTCTCTCAATGAAGTCCCTCTCTCTCTCAATGAAGTCTCTCTCTCTCTCTCAATGAAGTCTCTCTCTCTAAATTAAGTCTCTCTCTCTCTTTCTCTCAATGAAGTCTCTCTCTCAATGAAGTCTCTCTCTCTCTCTCAATGAAGTCTCTCTCTCTCTTTCTCTCAATGAAGTCTCTCTCTCAATGAAGTCTCTCTCTCTCTCAATGAAGTCCCTCTCTCTCTCAATGAAGTCTCTCTCTCTCTCTCTCAATGAAGTCTCTCTCTCTCAATGAAGTCTCTCTCTCTCTCAATGAAGTCTCTCTCTCTCAATGAAGTCTCTCTCTCCCAATGAAGTCTCTCTCTCCCAATGAAGTCTCTCTCTCTCAATGAAGTCTCTCTCTCCCAATGAAGTCTCTCTCTCTCTCTCTCTCTCTCTCTCTCTCTCAATGAAGTCTCTATCTCTCTCTCTCTCTCTCTCAATGAAGTCGCTCTCTCTCAATGAAGTCTCTCTCTCTCAATGAAGTCTCTCTCTCTCTCAATGAAGTCTCTCTCTCTCTCAATGAAGTCTATCTCTCTCAATGAAGTCTCTCTCTCTCAATGAAGTCTCTCTCTCTTTCTCTCAATGAAGTCTCTCTCTCAATGAAGTCTCTCTCTCTCAATGAAGTCTCTCTCTCTTTCTCTCAATGAAGTCTCTCTCTCAATGAAGTCTCTCTCTCTCTCAATGAAGTCTCTCTCTCTTTCTCTCAATGAAGTCTCTCTCTCAATGAAGTCTCTCTCTCTCAATGAAGTCCCTCTCTCTCTCAATGAAGTCTCTCTCTCTCTCTCAATGAAGTCTCTCTCTCTAAATTAAGTCTCTCTCTCTCTTTCTCTCAATGAAGTCTCTCTCTCAATGAAGTCTCTCTCTCTCTCTCAATGAAGTCTCTCTCTCTCTTTCTCTCAATGAAGTCTCTCTCTCAATGAAGTCTCTCTCTCTCTCAATGAAGTCCCTCTCTCTCTCAATGAAGTCTCTCTCTCTCTCTCTCAATGAAGTCTCTCTCTCTCAATGAAGTCTCTCTCTCTCTCAATGAAGTCTCTCTCTCTCAATGAAGTCTCTCTCTCCCAATGAAGTCTCTCTCTCCCAATGAAGTCTCTCTCTCTCAATGAAGTCTCTCTCTCCCAATGAAGTCTCTCTCTCTCTCTCTCTCTCTCTCTCTCTCTCTCTCAATGAAGTCTCTATCTCTCTCTCTCTCTCTCTCAATGAAGTCGCTCTCTCTCAATGAAGTCTCTCTCTCTCAATGAAGTCTCTCTCTCTCTCAATGAAGTCTCTCTCTCTCTCAATGAAGTCTATCTCTCTCAATGAAGTCTCTCTCTCTCTCTCTCAATGAAGTCTCTCTCTCTTTCTCTCAATGAAGTCTCTCTCTCTCAATGAAGTCTCTCTCTCTCTCTCTCAATGAAGTCTCTCTCTCTTTCTCTCAATGAAGTCTCTCTCTCAATGAAGTCTCTCTCTCTCAATGAAGTCTCTCTCTCTTCTCTCAATGAAGTCTCTCTCTCAATGAAGTCTCTCTCTCTCTCTCAATGAAGTCTCTCTATCTTTCTCTCAATGAAGTCTCTCTCTCAATGAAGTCTCTCTCTCTCTCAATGAAGTCCCTCTCTCTCTCAATGAAGTCTCTCTCTCTCTCTCTCTCTCTCTCTCTCAATGAAGTCTCTCTCTCTCAATGAAGTCTCTCTCTCTCTCAATGAAGTCTCTCTCTCTCAATGAAGTCTCTCTCTCCCAATGAAGTCTCTCTCTCCCAATGAAGTCTCTCTCTCTCAATGAAGTCTCTCTCTCCCAATGAAGTCTCTCTCTCTCTCTCTCAATGAAGTCTCTATCTCTCTCTCTCTCAATGAAGTCGCTCTCTCTCAATGAAGTCTCTCTCTCTCAATGAAGTCTCTCTCTCTCTCAATGAAGTCTCTCTCTCTTTCTCTCAATGAAGTCTCTCTCTCAATGAAGTCTCTCTCTCTCAATGAAGTCCCTCTCTCTCTCAATGAAGTCTCTCTCTCTCTCTCAATGAAGTCTCTCTCTCTAAATTAAGTCTCTCTCTCTCTTTCTCTCAATGAAGTCTCTCTCTCAATGAAGTCTCTCTCTCTCTCTCAATGAAGTCTCTCTCTCTCTTTCTCTCAATGAAGTCTCTCTCTCAATGAAGTCTCTCTCTCTCTCAATGAAGTCCCTCTCTCTCTCAATGAAGTCTCTCTCTCTCTCTCTCAATGAAGTCTCTCTCTCTCAATGAAGTCTCTCTCTCTCTCAATGAAGTCTCTCTCTCTCAATGAAGTCTCTCTCTCCCAATGAAGTCTCTCTCTCCCAATGAAGTCTCTCTCTCTCAATGAAGTCTCTCTCTCCCAATGAAGTCTCTCTCTCTCTCTCTCTCTCTCTCTCTCTCTCTCTCTCTCAATGAAGTCTCTATCTCTCTCTCTCTCTCTCTCAATGAAGTCGCTCTCTCTCAATGAAGTCTCTCTCTCTCAATGAAGTCTCTCTCTCTCTCAATGAAGTCTCTCTCTCTCTCAATGAAGTCTATCTCTCTCAATGAAGTCTCTCTCTCTCTCTCTCAATGAAGTCTCTCTCTCTTTCTCTCAATGAAGTCTCTCTCTCTCAATGAAGTCTCTCTCTCTCTCTCTCAATGAAGTCTCTCTCTCTTTCTCTCAATGAAGTCTCTCTCTCAATGAAGACTCTCTCTCTCAATGAAGTCTCTCTCTCTTCTCTCAATGAAGTCTCTCTCTCAATGAAGTCTCTCTCTCTCTCTCAATGAAGTCTCTCTATCTTTCTCTCAATGAAGTCTCTCTCTCAATGAAGTCTCTCTCTCTCTCAATGAAGTCCCTCTCTCTCTCAATGAAGTCTCTCTCTCTCTCTCTCTCTCTCTCAATGAAGTCTCTCTCTCTCAATGAAGTCTCTCTCTCTCTCAATGAAGTCTCTCTCTCTCAATGAAGTCTCTCTCTCCCAATGAAGTCTCTCTCTCCCAATGAAGTCTCTCTCTCTCAATGAAGTCTCTCTCTCCCAATGAAGTCTCTCTCTCTCTCTCTCTCTCAATGAAGTCTCTATCTCTCTCTCTCTCAATGAAGTCGCTCTCTCTCAATGAAGTCTCTCTCTCTCAATGAAGTCTCTCTCTCTCTCAATGAAGTCTCTCTCTCTCTCAATGAAGTCTATCTCTCTCAATGAAGTCTCTCTCTCTCAATGAAGTCTCTCTCTCTCAATGAAGTCTCTCTCTCTTTCTCTCAATGAAGTCTCTCTCTCTCAATGAAGTCTCTCTCTCTCTCTCAATGAAGTCTCTCTCTCTGTCTCTCAATGAAGTCTCTCTCTCAATGAAGTCTCTCTCTCTCAATGAAGTCTCTCTCTCTTTCTCTCAATGAAGTCTCTCTCTCAATGAAGTCTCTCTCTCTCTCTCAATGAAGTCTCTCTCTCTCTTTCTCTCAATGAAGTCTCTCTCTCAATGAAGTCTCTCTCTCTCAATGAAGTCTCTCTCTCTCTCTCAATGAAGTCTCTCTCTCTAAATGAAGTCTCTCTCTCTTTCTCTCAATGAAGTCTCTCTCTCAATGAAGTCTCTCTCTCTCAATGAAGTCTCTCTCTCTTTCTCTCAATGAAGTCTCTCTCTCAATGAAGTCTCTCTCTCTCTCAATGAAGTCTCTCTCTCTCTCTCTCTCAATGAAGTCTCTCTCTCTCTTTCTCTCAATGAAGTCTCTCTCTCAATGAAGTCTCTCTCTCTCTCAATGAAGTCTCTCTCTCTTTCTCTCAATGAAGTCTCTCTCTCAATGAAGTCTCTCACTCTCTCTCAATGAAGTCTCTCTCTCTCTCTCAATGAAGTCTCTCTCTCAATGAAGTCTCTCTCTCTCAATGAAGTCCCTCTCTCTCTCAATGAAGTCTCTCTCTCTCTCTCAATGAAGTCTCTCTCTCTAAATGAAGTCTCTCTCTCTTTCTCTCAATGAAGTCTCTCTCTCAATGAAGTCTCTCTCTCTTTCTCTCAATGAAGTCTCTCTCTCAATGAAGTCTCTCTCTCTCTCAATGAAGTCCCTCTCTCTCTCAATGAAGTCTCTCTCTCTCTCTCAATGAAGTCTCTCTCTCTAAATGAAGTCTCTCTCTCTCTTTCTCTCAATGAAGTCTCTCTCTCTCTCTCTCTGTTGTATTTAGAAGACTAGTACAATTTTTTAATTGTATTTAGAAGCCTAGTACTATTGATTAGTTGTATTTAGAACCCTAGTACTATTGATTAGTTGTATTTAGAACCCTAGTACTATTGATTAGTTGTATTTAGAAACCCAGTACTATTGATTAGTTGTATTTAGAAGCCTAGTACTATTGATTAGTTGTATATGATGGAAGGTGATGTACATCCCCAGTACTATTGATTAGTTGTATTTAGAAGCCTAGTACTATTGATTAGTTGTATTTAGAACCCCAGTACTATTGATTAGTTGTATTTAGAACCCTAGTACTATTGATTAGTTGTATTTAGAACCCCAGTACTATTGATTAGTTGTATTTAGAACCCTAGTACTATTGATTAGTTGTATTTAGAACCCCAGTACTATTGATTAGTTGTATTTAGAACCCTAGTACTATTGATTAGTTGTATTTAGAACCCCAGTACTATTGATTAGTTGTATTTAGAACCCCAGTACTATTGATTAGTTGTATATGATGGAAGGTGATGTACATCCCCAGTACTATTGATTAGTTGTATTTAGAAGCCTAGTACTATTGATTAGTTGTATTTAGAACCCCAATACTATTGATTAGTTGTATTTAGAACCCTAGTACTATTGATTAGTTGTATTTAGAACCCCAGTACTATTGATTAGTTGTATTTAGAACCCTAGTACTATTGATTAGTTGTATTTAGAAGCCCAGTACTATTGATTAGTTGTATTTAGAACCCCAGTACTATTGATTAGTCGTATTTAGAACCCTAGTACTATTGATTAGTTGTATTTAGAACCCCAGTACTATTGATTAGTTGTATATGATGGAAGGTGATGTACATCCCCAGTACTATTGATTAGTTGTATTTAGAACCCTAGTACTATTGATTAGTTGTATTTAGAACCCTAGTA